>NC_081556.1:142798559-142816059 GCF_963082655.1 Stomoxys calcitrans | reverse complement strand
TCTTTCATAAGCTTCGCCCGGCACGAGATAGCTGTGATCACCACAAATGTTGGAACATTGAGGTCCGATATATGTGGTGTTCATTGCTGTCACGAGAAGTTTAGCTTTGAGCTACCGGGTCCACAGGTTTCGGATAGTGGAATGCTCCGTACGGGGTAGCTGCAACGGCAGTCGCGGACAATCAGTGGTATCGAGTGACTAACTGGCATTTCCATCCTCAGTATTCCGTCTTAGCTGACGTTCCAGAGGACTGGTCCAGGTATGAAAACTTGTGAAGCGCCCGAAGTTACTTCATACCGCCCCAAACCCACGGTGGATGTGTAGAAGAGCACCCGACCTCTCATAGAACTTCTCCTGATACTCCGGCACTTAAAGGTACATCTTCATGGTCCGCAATACGTCAACCCACCTGAAGCTGTTAAAGGCGTTCTTGACATCCAGCGTTGCCAATTGGATGAATGGTCTGCTACGAGAGTTCAGCCGTTGGCCTGCCATGTTGGCAACGTGCTTGGAAACTCTTAACCCATTAATGACGATTAGGTAGACAAATACCCAAGAATAGAGCTGTCTTAGAAAAATTCTAGCTCAAGTTAGGAAACAGGTATCTGCAATGAAATGTAGATTGGCGTAAAGTAGACGAACTGGCTCTACAGGAGAGTGATTAGACCAATACTTACTTACGCCTCAGTAGTTTGGTGGACTGCTATGGAGAAAAAGTCCAACATAAGGACCATACAATAGGTTCAGATAACATATAGTCTTGGCTTAGGCGGAGCGATGAGGTCCACGCCCACTAGGGCACTGGAGACTATTCTAGATAGCCGACATACAGATTAAGTGTGAGGCAGCCATTGCTGCTATGAGACTTAAGGCGATGGGAGAATGGATTGAGGATGGGAGCAGCTCATACCATCGCGGTATAATCGAGGCGACGATGGGAAACCTGGAAGTAAGGGAAGAGGTTTCCGATCGGATACCTGAGATGAACCTTGAAGTCGAGTGCGAGGCACTGCTGCCATCGGCACAGTCTTGGATTTACGGAACCCTAATATTGCCATCTGGATGATCATGTTACATGGATGGATCAAAGCTAGAGAACCCAGGGACTGAGATGTTTTTTAGAATGCCTAACCATAATACGGTCCTGCAGGCGGAGATCCGAGCAATCCCGGAATGCTTGAAGTGGTGTGGTGTTAAAGCGAGGACGTCGGGTGTGAACATCTTTACCTACAGTAAAATTGCCATAAGGGCAATAACAACCAGGACGGTAAGGTCACGAAGAGTCTTGCAGTGTAAGAAGGAGATTAACGCCTTCTCTGAGGATGGGAAAATCCGCATCGTGCCGGGCCATAACGGAGTAAAGGGAAATGAAATGGCCGACGATTTGGCGGTGAAGGCCAGAGGACTGCCGTCAATAAACTTAGCTAACCAGAAGCCTTTCGGGTCGACGCAGTCCGAGTTAAGAGAGTGGGCGAAGAATGCGCATGCAACATTGTGGAACAGCGAAACGGTCGGTAGGACGGCGAAAATCCTATGGGGGGGGATCCAGATCATGAGAAGACGAGGCTATTACTGAAAGGAAGCAAGAAGAAGGTCAATATAGCTATTGGTATCGTAACGGGACACAGAAATACGAGCTCACTTATGTAAAATCGGTGCGACAAGTGATAGCATGTGTATGGCATGCGGGGAAGATGATGAGACGTTGGAGCATTTCCTTTCCATTCCTAATTGGTCATAAAATATTAAAAAAATAATTTTTTTTGATTTTTTTTTTTAATGTTAAAAAAAAGTTTTTTGTTAAAAAAAATTTAAGAAAATCACTATGGCAATATTTATGCTGTAAATAATGAATATATAAAATTTCAGCAAAATCGGACAAGGCTATCGAGGGTCAGGCCTTAAGGGGTTCAACCCTATTTTATCTTTTTTTTACATTTTCTGGGGAAATTAGTTTTGTTGGTGGCAACACTTTTATTTTATAAATAAACAACCACTCACACTTGTTAACCATCGAAAACTCTCTCGGTTTCTTTGTCTCTATATCTTTCTCCCTCTCCCTATCTCTCTTACATATTGGCAAAATCCTTATATATTCACTGCCTAGATCTGACTCAAACAGTCATTCACTTAACCAAACTATTTGGTTCAAACACTTAGCACCCCTCGCTGACCCCCTCAACCACTAGTTCCTTGAAGGACTCCCCGTTCATTGTCCTTGCTTATGCGTATGTCGAATACAAAAGGAAAACAAATCATTGTCTTCTTCTACTCACTCTATTTCAAAGTAAACTAATTTATGGATTCACTTTGGACAAAACCCAGAGAAAGCACAAAGGAAGCAACGAACGTCGTTCAGGGCCTTCGCCAAAGTTGGCTAGCGAAGAAGAAAAAAAGCAAAAAAGAAAACTATTTGTTGAAATGTGTAGTGTGTTTCCGTTTATCTCCCCCACCGCCTACCCCGTCATCCTCAACTATACCCCCCGAAAATTTCGTACAACAATTTCTTACAAGACATTTTCCCCCCAAAAACAGCTTTAGCTAATGCCTGGGTATTCCTACTCCCTCATTTGCAACTTGTGAGGCTGAGTGAATGACAAGCTTTTTGCCATGGCACACCATAAGCATATCTGCAACTCATCCTTCATCAAGAATCAGACAACAACAGCAACAGCCATTAAGTAAAAGCAGCAGCAACAAAAAAAAAATCACTGAATTGCTCATTTCGCCAACATAAAACAGCGTTAGTGACAACATTCGAACATTGTCATTCAATCCCTCTATCCTTTGTAAGGACCTCCTGCATATCCTCCCTCCCACTCCCCCCACTTTACACAGTTTCAGAGTAAATGCTCAAACTACTGCCGCAGCACAATTCTATTTGTCTGTTTGTTCATCCGTCCGTCCGTCTGTCTGCACTTGCCTCCATCTCTCCTTGCTTTGCTTTGTGTGGCCATAAGCTGCCTTTAGTTCTTCAATCGTTTGAGTCGTTACCACTTTATTTTTTCAGTCCATCATCATTCAAAAACAGTCGAAAGTCCTCCACGAATGTTGGTGAATTTCTGTAAATGACGTCATTTAATATCGAATCGAAATAACGTCATAGTCATTCACAGTTTTGCTTACGCGTCCAGAACAAATGTTTACCAGCGGGCCCTAAGAGCACGCACGAGGGGACTGGGGGTATATGGCAACAAAAGTAGCAATAACATCATTGGCCATAGCATCATCATCTCTGATGCAGCAGCAGTGTACATAGAACCTTAAGTGGAATGAATAGTCCAAAATAAGAGCATCGGCATTTGACGAGGGTGGTTTGGCTGGATTTTTAAGATGCTTAATAATAAATTAGTTACACATGAATTGATAGAGGTCTCTGTCAAACAATTGCCAAAAACTCGATTAATGCTTTGTATAGGCTATTAAATATTTAATTGATTTTTTGAATGGTATATTGGAATTTTCGAGGAAAATTGATTTTCGTTTTGCAATGGGCAATGTAATTAAGCTATCGTCAAATCTGTCAAACAATGTGATGAAATTGCAAAAAGTAGACTAGAAATATAAAAGCGCATTAAGTTCGGCGAGGACGAATTTTATATACCACATACCATGGTACGTTTTTTGAATGAATTTTTCAAAAGTATGGAAGATAGATCTACATCTATAGATGAGTCGTATTTGCCATGGCTGTTAGTACTACTACCACTACTAAATTTCCCATGAACATTCCACTAAGGAGCAGGAGATACTTCGCTCATATCAATAAATGCAGTCCGATTAAAGTTTAAGCTCAATGATAAGTGGCTTCCTTTTTTATGCCAAGTCCGAACGGAATGCCTCCGAGCGACACCACTTGGTAGAGAAGTTTTAACATGGCAGGATACCTCACAAATGTGGCCACCATTAGTAACAGGATAACTACCGCTCAAAAATTGTTTCTGATGTTCACGCCGGGATTTGAAGCCAGGCGGTCGGCGTCAAAGAAAATAGCGCCCCCTAGAGGCTCAAGAAGTCAAATCTGGCGAACGGCTTATATGGGTGCTATGACAGATTATAAACCCATTTGGATTATATTTGGCACGACCATTGGAACCTATAACAAAATTGCAGCAAAATCGGGTTGTAATTGCGCCTTCTAGAGGCTCAGAAGTTAAATCTGAAGTTCGTTTTATATGGAAGCTATATCAGGCTATGAATCGGTTTATAGACCATGAAAAATCATGAAAATCAGAACAAAATACCTAAAACAGACGCTTAGAAAGTCAAATTGGGAGATCGGTTTATATGACAGATATATCAGGTTATGAACCAATTTAGTACATACTTGGCACAGTTGTTGGAAGTTATACCAAAATGTCAACCAATTAAGGTAAGAATAAGCAGCTAGAGGGCGCTGCACAAAAAGTCAAACTGGGAGAGATCGGTTTATATGGCGTCTATATCAGGTTATGGACTGAATTAGACCACAGTTATTGGAAGTCATACCAGTACGACATGTGCACACTTTTAAACAAATTGGATAAAAACTGCGCCGTCTTGAGGCTCAAGAAGTCTAATCGGGAGATCGGTTTATATGGCAGCTATATCAGGTTATAGACTGATTTTTACCATACTTTGCAAAGTTATTGGAAGTCAAACCAAAACGATATGCGCAAAATTTCAGCCAAATCGGTTAAGAATTGCGCCATCTAGAATTAGGACCCAAGATCGACTTTATGGCGGCTTCATCAAAACATGGACCGATTTGACCCATTTACAATCCCAGCCCACCTACACTAATGAGAAGTATTTGGGCAAAATTTCAAGCGCCTAGCTTTACTCCTTCGAATGTTTGCGTGCTTTCGACAGACAGACGGACGGATAGACGAACGGACATGGCTAGATCAACCATAAAAAATATATATACATTATGAGGTCTTTTTAGAGGTGTTGCAAACGGAATGACGAAATTAGTGTACCCCCATACTATGGTAGGGCTATAAAAACAAAAAAACTTCCATGAAAAGTATTTGAGAGTAAAAACGAACTTTTGGGTTCAAGATTTTTAAGAAAATTTCACAGATGGTCGAATTTGGGCCCGGGCCAGATTTCGGAGATTGTTCCATTTTAGCGAAGTTGTATATGCCTCCAAATGCAAATGCAATGCAAATTTTGCCCATGAACATTCCACTAAGGAACAGGGGCAAACTTCTCACATATCAGTGAGTGCAGTCCTATTCAAGTTTAAGCTCAATGATAAGGGGCCTCCTTTTTTTAGCCGAGTCCGAACGGCGTACCGCCGAGCGACACCTCTTTGAAGAGAAGTTTTACATGGCATAGTACCTCACAAATGTTGCCAGCATTAGGAGGGGAAAACCACCGCTGAAAAGTTTTTTCGGATGGTTTCGCCAGGATTCGAACCCAGGCGTTCAGCGTCATAGGCGTACATGCTAACCTCTGCGCTACGGTGGCCTCCATACGCCAGATTTCGGAGATTGTACCATTTTAGCGAAATTTTGTTTGCCTCCTTATGGAAAATCCAAAAACACGAAATTAGTATAAAACTTTGAGGTCAAATAACCTGGGGGGACGCCCTATCCTAAAACCCAACCAAGCGGACTTGTTTACCTATAGTGACAATATGGGTATAAAACAAATAAAAGCGTGATAAGTTAAGCCGGGCCGAATCTTATATACCCTCCACCATTGATCGCATTTGTCGAGTTCTTTCCCGGTATCTCATTTTAGACATACAAAGGATAAAAGAAAAGAATTGCTATGCTAATTGAATTGAGTGTTGGAGACCACAGTAGAAGTCTATGTGTGAAATTTCAGCGAAATCGAATAAGAATTGGGCCTTTTAGGGGCTCAAAAAGTAACATAGGCAGATCGGTTTATAGGGAAGCTGTAACAGGCTGAAGACCGATTCAGACCATATTTGATACGTATATTGAAGGTCATGGGAGAAGCCTTTGTACAAAACTTCAGTCAAATCGGATAAAAATTACGCCCTCTTGGGGCTCAGACCAGATCGGTTTATATGGTTTTTATATCAGGTTATGGACCGATGTGAACCATATTTGTCATAGTTGTTGGAAGTCATACCAAAACACCTCATACAAAATTTCAGCCAAATCGGATAGGAATTGCGCCCTGTAGAGGTTCAAGAAGTCAAGAACCCAGATCGGTTTATATGGCAGCTATATCAGGTTATGGACCGATGTGAACCGTATTTGTCATAGTTGTTGGAAGTCATAACAGAACACATCATGCAATATTTCAGCTAAATTGGATAGGAATTGCTCCCTGCAGAGGTTCAAGAAGTCAAGACCCCAGATCGGTTTTTATGGCAGCTATCTCAGGTTATGGACCGATTTGAACTATTCTTAACACAGTTGTTGGAAGTCATAACAAAACACGTCGTGCAAAATTCCAGCCAAATCGGATAGGAATTGCGCACTCTAGACGCTCAAGAAGTCAAGACCCCAGATAGGTTTATATGACAGCTATTGGGTTGCCCAAAAAGTAATTGCGGATTTTTCATATAGTCGGCGTTGACAAATTTTTTCACAGCTTGTGACTCTGTAATTGCATTCTTTCTTCTGTCAGTTATTAGCTGTGACTTTTAGCTTGCTTTAGAAAAACAGTGTAAAAAAGTATATTTAATTAAAGTTCATTCTAAGCTTTATTAAAAATGCATTTACTTTCTTTTAAAAAATCCGCAATTACTTTTTGGGCAACGCAATATATCAGGTTTTGGACCGATGTCAACCATACTCAGCAGAGTTGGAAGTCATAATAAAACACCTGATTCAAAATTTTCAATGCCCTCTAGCGGCCCTCAAATGCCCTCTATCGGTCATAATAAAACACCTATGCAAAATTTCAAATGCCCTCTATCGGCTCAAGAAGTCAAGATCCCAGATCGGCTTATATGGCAGCTATATCAAAAAGTGGACCTATATAGCCCATTTACAATCCCAACTGACCTACATTAATAAGAAGTTTTTGTGCAAAATTTCAAGTGGCTAGCTTTACTCCTTCGAAAGTTAGCGTGCTTTCGACAGACATACGGACGGACATGGCTAGTTCGACTTAAAATGTCATGACGATCAAGAATATATATACATTATGGGGTCTTAGACATTTCGAGGAGTATCCTATGGTGGAGGGTATAAAAATGGACCCCAGGGATCTTCTCACCCGCCGGCAATGTTCTCGCCAGGATTTGATTCCAGGCGTTTATCATCATTGGCGGACTCTGCGCTTCAATGGCACGAATTCGATATCCATATTCGGAGCGAAGCGTCCCCATCATATATTAGGCTCAAGTGAAATGTATAAGAGCGTTAAAGAAAGCGCTGCGGAGCGGGCCCGGTTCAGCTAGTTTCCTTTAAAAATTAAAAAAAAAATTAATTAAAAAAAATCTAAAGAGTTCTAACCCTGTTTGGCATTAATATGATACCCTCGATATCAGAGGGAAAATAGAGCCTAGCTAAAAAATTTCTTAAAATGAGACATAGCTTCTGGGCATAACCAAGGGAATGAGGATTAGAAAGCTTCCCATATTGTAAGACCCCATGCTCCATGCCACTTCCTCCCTTTAAATGTAAAGGAATTGTCTTAAGTTTCTTCTTCACTGTTCATCATCCAGCATTTAAACTAATAAAACGAATAAACTTAATTGTCTTTGAGAAAAGAGCAACGAAAGATGATCCCTTCCTGTTTCGTTTTTTGAATGATTAATTTTCAGAAATATTCTATTTTGTTTTCCTATTGCCCTTGTACCAAATATCAAATTACTAAAGATCAATTAAGGGAAGCGGAACATTTCGAATCAATGCCCTAATTAGAATTTTAATAGCAAGAAACCACAAAACATTTTCCCAAAAGAGGGTTAAAAAGGTTGAGAAAGAACCACCCTCGTAGCCAGCAACGCAGGGCATCCATCTATTGACAGTAGTCTTTACACTCACACACACACACACACTTGGGCTTTATGAAAACAAAAAACCTTACTAACAAAAACTACAAGCAAAAATATAGCCAAATGATTTTCGATGGCGTGTCATAATAGCAACAGTAAATTTTGTATTCACCAGAATACTTCTGCCAATGCTGCTCCTGTCGACCCGCAGACAGACACAATTTCAATATTTGCTCACTACACCCGCATTGTAACAAAAGCTGCATGAGAATGTTTCCAACATTGAGGACACAAAAATCCGCCACACTCAAAGGACTGAGGTTGGAAAAACAGGGGCATTTTGGGAGGATATCTGCAATACGTGAGTGTGTATGGGTATCTCCCATTCCCTGGGTGTGTGTGTGTATGTGTTTGTCTGAGTGTGAATTTAGTTATTGTCAACTAACCATCGATGCAGGGTTTTGTAGTTCAAATACTCGTCGTTGGTGTCGCAGTAAAGCTTACGCATTTAAGCATCACAGCCAGCAGGCAGAGGAACAGTAGAAGGAAGTAACAGACAAATGGTGTGATGTACAAAAAAAAAAAAGCATACGGATGGTTGGCTCGAAACGTGCCTGTAAGTGAGTGAACATGCCAGGCATCACCATCATCGTCGTTGTCGTTGCTGTTGTTGTTGGCGTCGTCATCATCATCACAGCCCAAGCTGCAGGGGTGGATTTTGAATGTCAATAAAATATTGCGTTGCTATTAAAAACGCACAATAATAATAACAACAACAATAACAAGCCAAAGCAAAAGGCCGCCAGACAGACACTGGGTTCCAAATACTATACAAGCAAGGACGGACGGACGGACGAAGGGACGGACAGAGGCACGCATGCACGCACTTACTCACGAACTTTCTTCAATTGACGGCAACTACATTTTATGTTGCGAGATAAAAACAACAAGCCGAGGATGTGTACTGACAATGTTCTCAGATTTTCATGTTTCTTGCCTCATTCATTCCCCTGCCACTATTGCTTCTTCTTCTTCTTCAGCATGGTCTGGGAACAAACAATTATTTATTAGATTTAAGGAATTACAACCCACATTGTTGTCCGAAAAAATTTGCCGTGGTCCGTGATGTGATATCATATGTCACTCACTCGTCTTTCCCAAAAACAAAAAACCAAATGAACAACGGCAAGGCAGCCTCATCGGCCTTAACAGCAGCCATCCGAAATTCCATAGGTTGACTGGCGTGTGGGTTTGTAGAGAGCTTGCAAGCACTTCGTCTGTCGATCGGATGTGAGATGTGATGAGAAATTACCGTCGATTCATCTGAATTCATTAGCGGCAAATTAAGTGATGAATTTGATTGGAAATACAAAATTAGTATCACTTAACTAAGGGTATGATGATGGTAGATGGATATTGTATGGTCTTCAGTCATAAGGAGGAAGGGTCTGGGGCGAGCAAAATGTACACTTAGCTTAAGTACTTTTTATTAGTTTTGCAAGAGTACCTACTTACTTGGAAGGTTGGCATTTATATTTATCTTCTCATTTCTAATTGAAAGCTTTTAAGGTTCAAGGATTTATGATTAAGACAAAAAGGACGTTTTTGCCATAAAGGACAAAAGTTTTAAAAATAGAAGAAAAATGTAACAGTAAATAAAACACCAAGGCAATAAGATTGTTGTACGACAATATACTCTGAAAATTTAAATTAATTGAAAATTGGAGTTTTGATCGAAAAACAAGTAAGAGCGTGCTAAGTTCGGCCGGGCCGAATCTTATATACCCTCTACCATGGATCGCGTTTGTCGAGTTCTATGCGCGGTATCTCTTTTTAGGCAAACATAGAATATTGAATAAGAACTGTTATGCTATTGGAGCTATATCATGTTATAGTCCGATTCGGACCATAAAAGAATGCTGAACATTGAAGAAGTCATTTTGTAATATTTCAGTTCATTCGGATAAGAATTGCGCCTTGTAGGGGCTCAAGAAGCAAAATCAGGAGATAGCTTTATATGGGTGCTATATCAGGGTGTTGATACATTCAGACCATATTAGACACGTATGTTGAAGGCCATGAGAGAAGCCTTTGTATAAAATTTCAGCCAAATCTAATGAGAATTGCGCCCCCTAGAGGCTCAAGAAGTCAAGATCCCAGATCGGTTTATATGGCAGCTATATTAGCTTATGAACCGATTTGCACTATACTAAACACAGTTATTGGAAGTCATAACAAAACACCTCATGCAAAATTTCAGCCAAATCGGGTGAGAATTGCGCGCTCTATTGGCTCAAGAAGTCAAGATCCAATATCGGTTTATATGACAGCTATACCAGATTATGAACCGATTTGAATTATACTTAGCACAGTTGTTGAAAGTCATGAGAGAAGCCGTTGTACAAAATTTCTGCCAAATTGGATGAGAATTGCGCCCTCTAGAGGTTCAAGAAGTCAAGACCCCAGATTGGTTCATATGGCAGCAATATCAGCTTATGAACCGATTTGCACTTTACTTAGCACAGTTCTTGGAAGTGGTACCAAAACACCTCGTGCAAAATTTCAGTCAAATCGGACGATAATTGCGCCCTCTAGAGGTTCAAGAAGTCAAGATCCAAGATCGGTTTATATGAGAGCTATACCAGATTATTAACCGATTTGAATTATACTTAGCACAGTTGTTGAAAGTGATACTAAAACACCGCGTGCATGATTTCAGTCAAATGGGACGATTGTTGCGCCCTCTAGAGGCTCAAGAAGTCAAGACCCAAGATCGATTTATATGGCAGCTATATCAAAACATGAACGGATGTAAACCATACTTAGCGTAGTTATTGGAAGTGATACCAAAACACTACGTGCAAAATTTCAATAAAATCGGATTAGAATTGCGCCCTCTAGAGGCTCAAGAAGTCAAGACTAAGATCGGTTTATATGGCAGCTATATCAAAACATGGACCGATTTGACCCATTTACAATACCGACCTACACTAAGTTAGCGTGCTTTCGACAGACAGACGGACGGACATGGCTAGATCGACTTAAAATGACATGACGATTTAGAATATATATACTTTATGGGGTCTTGGAGTCATATTTCGAGGTGTTACAAACAGAATGACGAAATTAGTATACCCCCATCCTATGGTGGAGGGTATAAAAATCAGGAGATCGATTTATATAGAAGTAATACCAATGCACAGACCAAATAAAACCAAGATTAATAAGGTCAGTTGGAGGTCATGAGAGAAATCATTGTATGAAATGTTTGCCTAATAGGATGGAAATTGCGCCCTCTACATGTGTCATGTATCCTTAAGGATGCATTCAGTGTGGTATTGCTTATTTTTGTTTAATTTTGCAAAAAAACGAACTATCTGAAAAATATGGATCGATATTCAGTCAAAAAATTAAATATCGATAGTATCGATAGTGCCATCGATATTTTTTCCAGCTCTACTATATTTTGGGTTGCCCAATAAGTAATTGCGGATTTTTTAAAAGAAAGTAAATGCATTTTTAATAAAACTTAGAATGAACTTTAATCAAATATACTTTTTTTACACTTTTTTTCTAAAGCAAGCTAAAAGTAACAGCTGATAACTGACAAAAGAAAGAATGCAAGCTGTGAAAAAATTTGTCAACGCCGACTATATGAAAAATCCGCAATTACTTTTTGGCCAACCCAATAGTATATATTTTTGATGGTCTTGAGGTCGATTACGCCATGTCCGTCCATCTGTCTGTCTATCGAAAGAGCGCCAACTAGTCGGTTGGAATTTTGCACAAATATTTGGTGTGGGATTGTTAATGTGCCATATAGGTCTTTGTTTTGATATAACAGCCATATAAACCGATCTCCCTATTATACCTCTTAAGCCTCTATACAGTAGACTTCTTGAGCCTCTAGAGAGCGCAATTCTTAATCGATTTGTCTGAAATTTCTCAGATGATGTTTTGTTATGACGACTTCCAGCATGACTTCTAGTATGGTCTAAATTAGTTCATAACCTGATATAGCTCTCATATAAACCGTGAATGGAATAACGTTCAAAAATAAAACAACAACAAATTTTAATCTTAATTTAATTTCCATGCAAAAATTTGTAAACATTTGATTTCATTCCTTTTAATTGGCTTGAAACCCTCAATAGTTTTTCAGCTGCTCTGTTATTCAAAAAATTCTCATTTGCATTAAGATATGTACAATATATGACAGGGGAGTTGTATAAGATAACAAGACAACTGTCTAACCATATCGTTCATTTCCTAACTTCCCCTCTGCTTGCCCCATCTAATAAAGATGCCAAATCGATTTGCTTCACTAAAAATTGTTCTGTTTTGATTATCGAAAAACTAAATCAGCTTTTCCTCCCGTTTCCAAACTCTTAATTTTCTAAAAATATCTATTCGAATGACTTCTGTCATCATTGAACTGTGACAAGAGACCAGATGATCTCGCTTATCATGGTGGTATTTATTTATGATTTTGTTCGCCTCCTTATTGCTGGCTGTTCCACAAAGAAATGAACACACTTTCGGTGTCTATTTAACATTAGTCTTGCTCGATTGCCAACAAAAAGTGTGTTGTCTGGTTAGTCCGTATTGCTTTGTTTTGTTTAGAAAATTTGTCACATCGAATTAAAATCCTCTTAAACAGCCAGGATTTAAAGTTGACACGTGTCGTCCGCTTTAAAATTAAACACTTTTTTTCTTTTGCATTAACATTAACATTAACAATAACAATTTAATTTATTTAAGAAGATTATGTTTTTGGCTTAATGTCATCATAACAATGTTTGTGTACTTGAGCGAATGGTTGATGGTGATTGAAGCCCTTATTTTAATGGTCTGCGATTAAACATAATTTATGCTGCCGTTTTGGAGCAAATGAGGGTTGGGAAAGGGGTTTTATATGCCCATAATAAGAAGTTTAATAATATGAAGCTTTAAAATAAACAAAAGTGAGGCATTGCTTGGAAGATGCTGAAAACAAAGTTTCAAGGCCCTTAGGATCACTTAGGGAAAGACTCTGTTACAACTTCTAGTTTGACTTCAGATTGTCTGAAGCAGTTGATCGGATATCATAATATGAAAGAAGTTGTCCGTTGTTTCCAATAATCAACTAGAGGACATTTTTTTATACTGTGCACCCTGCACTAATCTAGTCACTCCATTTAAAACACCTTGAAATATCAATCTGCCACCCTATAAAGTCCTTCTGTTGAAATCACGATAGTGATCGAAAGAATAAAGATATCCGCTTGAAATTTTGCATGGATAATTCTTGCTGATGTAGATCGTTGGGAATGGGAAACGGGCCAATATGGTTAAGATTTGCATGGATAATTCTTGCTGATGTAGATCGTTGGGAATGGGAAACGGGCCAATATGGTTAAGATTTGCATATAGCTCTTATAAAAATGGTACTTTGATTTGATTTCGTGGGCCCCTAGAAACCACTACTATTATACGATTGGACTGAAATTATGCACGTAGTGTTCTGTTACGACTTCCAACAATCGTACCAAATCGATCAATAACCTAATACAGCTTCCATATTACCCGATCTCCCGATTTGACAACTTCAGCCCCTAAAAGACGTAATTGTTAACCGATTTGGCTAAAATTTTGCACAACGCGTTTTTCTATAATTTCCAACATTATAAACCGACCTGCCGATTAGATTTCGACGTTCCCTAGAAGCTTCAATTTTAGCCTGATTTTGGCAGAAATGTAGTATATAGAAATGTTTACCAGAATTAATGGTGGTAGGTACACAAGATTCGGTCCGGCCGAATTTAGCACGGTATTACTTGTTATACCCACCCGCATAGAATAGGGGGTTTACTAATCTAGTCCATGGTGGTGCCTACAAAGATTCGGCCCGGCCGCCTGGCCGAACTCATCTTGACATTCTGAGACTCGACATGTCCGTCCGTCCGTCGGTCTATTCAAATCACGATAGCGGTCGCACGAATTATGGTATCCGCTTGAAATTTTGCACAGATACGGTGTAGATGGTTGGGGATTGCAAACGAACTCGTCTTGACATTTTGAGACTCGACATGTCCGTCCGTCCGTCGTCCTATTGAAATCACGATAGCGGTCGAACGAATTAAGGTATCCGCTTGGAATTTTGCACCGACACAGTATAGTTCGTTAGGGATTCAAAATTGGTCATATGGGTACAGATTTGCATATAGCCCCCCCACATAAAACGATTTGACTTCTTGAGCCCCTGGAAGCCACAATTTTTATCCGATTTAGTTGAATTTAGCTTGTAGTATTCTGTTATAATTTTTAGCAACTGTACTCAGTAAAGTCCAAATTGGTCTATAACCTGATATAGCTCCCATATAAACCGATGTGCCGATTTGACTTTGTGAGTCCTTACAAAACGCAATTTTTGTCCGATTTGCCTGAAATTTTGTATGCGGTGTTCTGTTAAGCCTTCCAAAAACTGTGTCAAGTACGGTCCAAATCGGTCTATAGCTCCCATATTAACCGATATGCCGATTTGACTTCTGGAGTTCTTACAAGCCGCAATTTTTGTCGGATTTGGCAGACATTTTGCATGCGGTATTCTGTTACGACTTCTAACAACTGTGCCAAGTGGACTTGATATAGCTCCTATATAAACCGGTCTTTCGATTATACCTGTTCGGTTCGTAAAAGCATTGTTTTTCAATGGTTTGGCAGAAGTAGAATAACTAACTTCAACTAAATTTAATTTGTATAAATTTTCAGCAGAATCCATGGGGTCCACCACCATGGGTCCGGCCGAACTTGCCACGCTTTTACCTGTATTTTTATACCCTCCACCATAGGATGGGGGTATACAGATATTGTCATTCAGTTTGCAAGAATACTTCTTAGGTTGGGATTGTAAATGAGCCACATCGGTCCATGTTTTGATATAGCTGGCATTTAAACCGATCTTGGATCTTGACTTCTTGAGCCCATAGAGCACGCAATTCTCATCCGATTTGTCTGAAATTTTGCACGAGATGTTTTGTTATGACTTTCAATAAATTTGCTGAGTATGCCGTAAATCGGTACATAACCTGATATAGCTGCCATATTAACCGATTTGGGATCTTGACTTCTTGAGCCTCTAGAGGGCGCAATTCTCATCCGATTTAGAAGAAATTTTGTACTTCGGCTTCTCTCATGACCTTCAACATACGTGTCTAATATATTCTGAATCGTTCAATAGCTTGATACACTCCTAAGAATAATTTACGTTCTCTCTTTCCCCCGTGGTATTTGAATTAAAATTATCCACATCATGACTTTTTATGATGAAAACATTTTTTTTCAATTAATTTCAATCACCCACTATTTGGCTATAAAAACCTAATTAGGGGCAACTCTATACTAACTCGAGCTTGAATTTTTCTAATTTTATTTTAGAGTAATCTCTTACCGTTTGCCATTAAGGAGTAAAAAATACCGATGTAAGCAATGAGTAGCAAAATTTGTTCTGCCATTGAAAGCTCGAGTTGTAAGTTTACGACAGGGGAGGAAAAAAAGGTTCGTCCCCTATTTTTTATTGTTTGCCAGTGTACCAAATTTTGCTACATTATTTTCAAGTTATCTTTTTAAGAGTAACCCAATTTTTACAACAATGGCAAGCATTTAAGCCTTAATGACTGACTTACCAAGGACCCTTTTGGAAAGTACAAAGTTTCCCTCCCAAAAGAATAGCTACAGTTCTATATACTGTTCCGCACAATTCCTTACCAAAACCCTATGCAAATTTCCCTTAACAATTGCGTAAAACTTTATCGCCAATTGTCACAGCCACACAAAGTATTGTGGTCGGACGGTTTGGAAGCGCCATAAGGTGGCCAAACAAAATTTGGTACAAATTTATGTACGATTTCGGCAATTTTAATTTAATTTATTCACCATCAAGCCAACCAACACATTACGGATGTCTTTTAATGGCGTTTTCACTGAGAACAGAAGTTTTTTTCTGCTGCTGCTCTCAACTCCGTGGCAAACCACGTTTACCCATCACCATCCCTCGTACTTAGGCAAAAGAAAAAGGGGGTTCTGCTTTTTGGGCCAAGCTAAATCACTGTATAATAATTTCTATTCCCCATGGGATGGCCATCTAGTCAGCCAGGCCAGGATGCTTTCATATTCCCCACTGTCACTCATTATCATATACATTTGGAATCATCTGCGGGCTGGGGGTGGCGAGGGCTAGTGGAAAAAAGTGCAAGGTATGAGTGGGAGGTGTTTGGGAGTCCAGAGGAGTTGGAACAAACCACTTGTAAATGGAACTTTTGTTTTTCGTAGGATTTTAAGTTGTTAAGATTCTAAGCTGCTGTTGCTGCCACCACCACTTGCCGCATGCCTCCATGTTGCATGTTTTACTTATTTAAACATCTCTGTGTGTTTCGCTGTCTGTCTGTGGATGATGCTGTTTGGCTGTTGTTGCGTAAAGGAATTATGCTAAAAACATGTTAATTTTATACTTCCATGGTGTTGTGGTTGTTATTGTTGTTGCTGCTTGTGCCTGATTATAATGTCGTTGTTGTAGTGTAAGTAATGCCTATTGTTGTTGCTGTGTGGTTGTCATTTTTGCTTTTTGCTCTTCTAGCTGCTGTTGTTGTTGTTGCATATGAAATTGTTTTATGAACTATGAACAATACAATACGAACAATAACAACAACAACAGCACTAACAACAAGCACATCATCCGCAAACCGAGCGTTGACAATAAATGACAGCCAAGAAAAGTACAATGACAACAGCAACAACAATACAAACACTAAACCATATAGAAACAACAATTATTCATACGAGGGTGGGGTGGTAGTCTTTCTGTCTGCATAGAAAATCTATAGCATTTTGGGGGGAGGATGAATAAGTCAAAGTGCTAAGATTAGTAGATTTTCCCCCACAACACATTTCAATGTTCGAGCATAGAGAGGGGAATGTTCCCCAGTAGTTTTTTTTAGGCAGATAAAGGCAAATAGAATTTTAAATGAGAATTCTAAATTTCATGAGACAACCGTTTTGTTTTAGACAAACACCGATTGATGACTGTTGGGCTACTTTCCTCTTGCACTAAGAGAGCGCATCTATACAAAATCACAAATCATTGTTGATACAGACAATTCCCCAATATTTAGAGATTAATAGAGAAATTTATTAGATTATGTCTGAATTTTGTAATAAGTGTGGGAAGATCCAAATATGCAAACTAGCCAAATTTTACACTTACAAAAAAGTAACACTTAGAAAAACTTAAAAAAAATGATAAAAATGCGAAATTAAGTAAAAACAAGTAAAAGCGTGTTAAGTTCGGCCGGGCTGAATACCATCCACAATGGATCGCATTTGTAAAGTTCTTTGAATTATTTTTCAAGTATATATGAACTATATTAAGTTATTGAGCGATATGTACCGTACTTGTCATGCTGTACAAGTCATAAAAAAATATCACCTCGAAAATTTCAGGCAAATTTAGTAATAATTGCGCCCTCCAAAGGCTCAAGAAGTCAAATCAGGAGATCGGTTTATATGGCAGCTATATCAGGATGTGGACTGATTTAGACCATTCTTCACATAGTT